>NW_019396338.1:368814-387950 GCF_000591075.1 Eurytemora carolleeae | reverse complement strand
CATTTTCATTTTTGGAGGTCATTTAGGTCATTAGAGGTCATTAGAAGGTCAAACACTGGATTTGTTGCTGCTACTGTATTCCTGGGGTTCCTAGCTTTCGTTTGATATGCATAAAGCCATAGTTAAAACATTTTCAATTTTGGAGGTCATTTAGGTCATTAGAGGTCGTAAGAGGTCATTAGAAGGTCAAACACTGAATTTGTTGCTGCTACTGTATTCCCTGGGTTCCTAGCTTTCGTTTGCTATGCATAAAGCCATAGTTGAAATATTTTCTATTTGTGGAGGTCATTAGAGGTCATTAGAGGTCATTAGAGGTAATTAAAATTCAATTTGATTTTACTTTAGGAATTTCGATCACTAATTAGGCGTGCACCCAAAAAATTGGAAGATTTGAACCAAAAATGGAGGCAGGCCCCCCCCCCCCTACATTAAATGCGCTAACTCCACCATCCCCTTTCGAACAGAATAAATTTAATTGTGAGATAACCATAACCTAACTTCAAAATATTTTAATACTTCGATTTTACATACGCACACAATAAACATTTCAAAAGAGTTTTTAACCTGATAAGATGGATCAGTTTTAGCGTTTGCTGAAGCATCTGTCAATCCCTCTTTATAATACAGAATTCACTATAATGTAAAGGGACTGCTTTTAAAAGTAGAAAAGGATGGAACATGATGCAGTGCTGGGTTTTTTAAAGGGACTGTAAGTCTAATTTAAAGTAACAAAGATGTCAATGTCCGATTCAAAACGGTAACTTTATAGCTTTGTCGATAATCAAGTACAAGTTTAAATAAATTAACAATGTTTAAAATTTTGAAACCTGTTTTTTCAACTTTTGTTTCACAACAAAAGAAGTAGCAACATTACAGGAAAATATAAAGGAATTATCACAATTTAAACAGAGGCCGAATTTAAAGAATTTCAGCCGCGGCTTAAATATAAGCCGCGGCTCAAATACGGTTGATTTCACTTAAAATTGTATTCAATGTTTCAAGATTTAAGCGGCGGCTCAATTGAAACCGGTTTTTGGCGGATTTAAGACGCGGCTCAAATTCATTAAATTCGGACACAGTTTCAAAAACTACAATATCTTCCTTAATTTTGTTTGATCAGATAAAGGTTTCAAGGGTTTCCATTTTGAACAGGGCATTTACATCTTTGCATGAAGGGTCACTTGAAATTAGGTTTAAATGTCCTTTAAAAAATCTACTAATGTCATTACTTGATAATAAGGTAAGACTCTTGAAAATCAAAGCCAAATTAAAATTTCAAACGATTGCCAAAATAAATAAAAAATATATATTTACATGTATCAACCGAATGTATCTATTAAAAATATTGGTTGATAATCGATTTATCTAAATCGGAATGGATCTACTTCTACTGTTCTACATATATATATATGTATATATATATATATCCTGAAGAATGCCTATAGCATGAAACATAATGTCGATACAATAAAACTAAAACTTCAAATCATGTTTTGAATGCTCATTTTCTTTTATATATANATTTTCATAAGAAGCATAAGTGAATTTCGTTAAATATTCAACTGTAATTTTTCAGAAGTTAAAAAAACGTATTTCAATACTGATCAACAAATAAGTCACCCCCGACATAATTAAATAATTCGTAAGATTTTTCTACTATTAACATTTATTATAACATTGTACAAGTAACCATGATCTATAATCTATGTTATTTTTTTAGGAAATAAAGATTTTGTTATCGAATTTCTGTGACGGGGTTACTCTGTTGTGTGTGTATTGTTCGGCCATCGGGAAAGAATTGTCTGGGGATAATAAACACCCCCATCAGAATCCTAACCGGCCTATTATCCGGATTTGTCTAGCGTGTTGCTGTTATCTGTCAACAAGGGTATAGGGCGGACAAAAGTCCGGTCTGTGAAAAAAAATTTGACTAAAGCTCCAGATCTAAAAACTAAATTTTTGAGAAGCCCTTGAAAAATGCATGTAGAAACATGTGTCACACTTTGATATTTGTTTAAAACAAAAAAAATATTTATTTCATTTTTTTGACCCCTTTTTAGGCATTTATTCCACCCTACCTAGCACCCAAACTATTAAAGTTATCGGTCTAATTTTTTCTTTGAGCTGGCCACGAAAAATTTTGCTATAAACATGCCTTTCAATACTATAGCTATTCTCTAAGGCCTTTTCTAGGGCTGGGGACGCCAAATACCCCCCTCAGGCTATACATATATTCAGACCCCCCAGCCTTCATAGGGTTAACTTTAAAGTGTCGCAGCGCCTTGACCTTTGGTTTTACCTCACCTAGTCATTCATACTTTTGTGTAGCCCTAGCCATATATATTCTTAAACTGCAATGCGTTTGTTTTTAGCTTAAGTTTGAAAGGAGTAATTGGCAAACCACTTCTCGATTTTTTCGTAAGAGTTTGCGCATCTTGGTTTGCAGTGAGTGATCTAGATCTGATTATTTTGAAGAGGATGTTCTATGTTCAATGTTCAATGTTCAATGTTCAATGTTCGATGTTCAGTGTTCAATATTAAATGTTCAATGTTCATGCTTTATAATGCTTCTCAAATACTTGATAAAGGAGCATTACAAATAATACTGACTTGCAGTGCGCGAATCATAATAATGTGCAATGATTGTCGTCCTCGATTTATCAAACTAATATTTTTCTAAAAGTGTTCAATAGTTAGAACTTTGGTGTTGTAAATCTCGGGCTCTAGTATTAATCTCCATCTTATGTTTAAGAGTCAGAACTTTAGTGTTGTAAATCTTGGACTCAAGCATTAATCTCCATCTTATGTTCAAGAGTCAGAACTTTAGTGTTGTAAATCTTCGGCTCAAGTATTAATCTCCATCTTATGTTTAAGAGTCAGAACTTTAGTGTTGTAAATCTCGGGCTCAAGTATTAATCTCCATCTTATGTTTAAGAGTCAGAACTTTAGTGTTGTAAATCTCGGGCTCAAGCATTAATCTACATCATGTTCAAGAGTCAGAACTTTAGTGTTGCAAATCTCGGGCTCTAGTATTAATCTCCATATTATGTTCAAGAGTCAGAACTTTAGTGCTGTAAATCTCGGGCTCAAGCATTAATCTCCATCTTATGCAGGCCCATAAACGGACTAATTAAATTCTTCTTAAATATCTTGTAGTATTATCATGCAGAAATTGTCAACGTTAATCCTAAAATTCAAGTTGCCCACATTGGATAGCGAGATCAAGCATTTAAGTTTAACGTTACTCGAGACACAAAATTACATTTTTATAAATATATAAGATTAAATAAAATTCCTCAGTGAGAATTCTTAATTAGAAGAAAATATGGAAAATACAAGAATTCCATTCTGTTTTGATGTCCAGTGTGTCTGTCAAAACAAATTAAATTAGATGTTTTGTGAACAGTCATCTTCATTGTTCTTATCAGTCTAATCATCCTTCTTGTATTACACAGGTGTAATAAAAGAGGGGATATGGTAAGGGGGGCACAGTGGGGTATTGGAGGGGGGAGATGGTAAATGGGGGCACAGTGGGGTATTACAATGTGTGTTAATGAAAAGATTATCAGAATATATTAATTTTGTCCATTCTCAACATGAAACACAAGACAAATGCATTTTAAGATGAGTATTGTGACAAAAATCAGTCATCCCCCCTGACCCCCTAAAATACCCCACTGTGTGGGGTGAAAAAGAGTAATGTTGTAATCAAATTAATTTGATCTAATTTCTTCTTATTTCATTAACATTAACATTTTGGAATGAGATAATTAGATATAATTAGAACAAGGAAAAGAAAGAAAAATGTCAATGCTAATAAAATGAATAAAAAAGGGCAGTTTAGAGGAATTTTTTT
The DNA here is from genome assembly GCF_000591075.1 of Eurytemora carolleeae. NCBI lineage: Eukaryota > Metazoa > Arthropoda > Copepoda > Calanoida > Temoridae > Eurytemora > Eurytemora carolleeae. The sequence continues at coordinate 384,094 of NW_019396338.1, read as the reverse complement.
TAACCCTTCAGACTTGTATTTTCTCATTTTGTAATGATGTCTGTAAATTCCTAATCTTTGAATTTCATTGTTTGGAACCATATTAATCAACCCTTCTCCAACAGCCATTAGAAAGTCCAGTTTTTCCCTTGCAATGCCTCCCTAAAAAAATCAAAATATTAATTTTATATATATATATTTATATATTTATATATGTTACATATACAATATATACTCTTGATTTCTTTATTAAATCTTTAAAATATTGGTTTCATATGGTTTTGGTACAAGTATCAAAAGTATGCCTCCAAGGGCCTAGAAGAGATTTTTGTTAAAAAAGTTTTTTGTGTGCAATGGATATAAAATCAGGGAATATTAGTTCCAAAACTAACATTTGGCCCATTTTAAAAACTGAGGGTTAGAAATGGGCCAAATCTACAAAGTTATCTTTTTTCAAACGTATATATCTTTAAATGCAAGCCAAGTTGATCAAAACTACACCATATATTTATTAAAAATGGCTAAAACTAATTATTAAAACAAGAAATGTCCCTTTTAAACTAACATTAAGGTGAAATAATTAGTTTTTGAGAATATTGGTTTTCATTTTCGAACATTTTTTATTTTAAAACAATTACCGCATTTCAGCTCATGTCGCGTTTTCGAAACATATCCTGATTTTGAGATAATTACTCGTATTCATATCAATGACAATTTTCAAGCATTTACGCACTTACTGCTTACGTCGTAACAAAACAAGATTTTTTGATAAGGTAAAATGGAAGCAAAAATATTGTTCTTTTATAATTTGAAAATCATTACAGCATCGAGAAATCAAAATTTAATATTATTTTGTCAATACAATATATGGACTTAACTGGAAATCCGGGAAATTGTCTAATATTTAGAACGAGGAAAATTAAATTAACTTTATTCTCTTATTTAACAAATAAAATGGGGAAATTAAGATTTTAGAAATAATTTAGCAGTTAATAAAGTCTTCATACGATAATTTTTACTTTCAGCGATTTTTGTAAGTTATGAAAGTGAGTTTTCTTATGAAAACGCGACAATGATTCAAATTCAGAATATGTTCTAAAATAGAAAACCTGACATTGTCTTGAAAATGGTCAAGGGTTTTAATATAAAAAGAACTTTTAATGTAATTTTGATCCCCGAAAAAAGTTTTAACTGTGAATTTTTGTCCTCGTTATGCTTAATAAAATGATGGTCGTAGTTTTAATTATCGACTTTTACTCTCGATATGGGTCGGGATTCTAAAAACCCAGTCTTTCAATTTGTGCCCATTTCTAACACTCAGTGTTAGAAATAGGCCAAGTGTTAGTTTTGGAACTAAAGTCTCCTGAAATCTTTTAAGTTGTTTTTATAATTTTTATAATTTTATAATTTTATAATTTTGTAATTTTATAATTGTACAATTTTGTAATTTTATAATTTTATAATTTTATGATTTTATAATCACATTATTTGACCTACCCCAAGACACAAACAAGTTATAACAATGAAGAAACTGATTGAAATCAATTCAATCAATTCAAACTCAGATAATTAAAGCAGTAAAAAATGCTTTTTTTCTAAAAAAAAATTAAGATTTACTGAAGACCAGTTGCATCCACAATCCACTATTTTTTGTTTTACTTTAACTTTGGTCCTTCAAATATCTATTTCGTTGATGTTTTGGATGATTAAACATGTTAAATTCTAAAAACTGTTCAACATATTTTACCTTAACCAATGGGTTGATGACTTTGTTGATCATGGTGTACATCTGAGACAACATGATGTGCGCCACCACGGAGTCACACAGAGGACTAGTTCCAATACAATTATTAAATTTTGTTCATGAGGTAAATTTTGTTCAAAGTATGATTAGGGATGGGCAGTTTTACCTTTCAGACCGATCGAAATTTAAAAATAAAATAAAACCACCCCTACACTCTTGTTTCAACTTTCCAGTAGTGTCTGATCCAATCAGGGTTCAGTCACATGCTTGATGACTATTCAGAACCAATAGAAAATGAAACGGAGGTAACATCTATCTATCTATCTATTAGAGATGAATTCTAAAGTCAGTGCTAAACAGTTCACGAATATCACCTGCCTACAATCCAACTTGTAATAAAATCCTTCATTTTATTTATATTAACTGACAAGCGAAGTTGACAGACTTTTTAAAATCATATTATATGTCGATAAGAATTAATTGATTTTCCTGATTGAATCTGGTACCAGTCCCTCAATCACTTCACAAACCTTTAAACATTTGAAAAGACAATGTAGGTGTAGTTCAGACTAGACAAAAGTAAATAAATATCTTAAAATTGAAATTAGCACGTTTCGGAAAAACAAATTAAGGCGAAAATAAGATGGTCTAACTGTTAAAATAGGCAGAAAATCTTATTAAAACCCGGAAAATTTTGGCAAAATACCAACTGATCTACTTGGACATACCTTGGTTAAGCTGCTCATTCTGGTTTTAAATAATGACAGGATACTAGCTAATTTACCTGGAAAAAAGATGGCGGAATAACTGCAGAAACCTCCAGAAATTGTACAGAGATTTTCTTGATTGAATCACTGTTAAAAATAGATTAATTACAGTCTAACGGTGAGATTTCAAATAGAAATTGAGTCTTTGCCAAAAACTCAATTTTTCTAATCCCTATATTTATGTAATCTAACGGTGTAAACATTTTAAACTGAGATTATTTGATCTAACAGAATTCATAGTTTGAAATAGCTCAGGTCTCCAAAATTGGTTGCAAAGATATAGGGATTAAAAAATCAGAGCTAAAACTAAAAGACTTTGTAGTTTATGTAATTTGCATACCAGTAATTTTTTGTTAAATATGATAAATCTGCAGGAACATACTGCAATTGAAAAGAGCAAATCTGGTCTGAAAGTTTAAACGGAAATATGATCCACATGAGGTTGAAATGCAAAGTTTTTTAAGAATTCTTTTTTGTTAAATATCTTGATCTACTCTCCTAACATTCATTCTACCGGCCTCTGCATCTTCAATAACCTCCTCGAGGATGGGTGTAAAGAATACTTCTAAAAGATCAGCAACAGCCTGTAGTAAAAAGGGATTTTTTAACCAAATCCAAATTCATGAAAAACTTTATCATCAGATTATTAATTCATCTTAAAGGTCTAATTCTTTGTACGGTGTCCCAAAAATCATTGAACAAACTCAAAATTGTCTCTTAATTTTTTTTATTGGGACATCCTGTACCTGGAACCAAACCGGTTTCTTTGCATTCCACGCCATATTCTGATCTAGGATTTCAAAACTAGATTCATCCAGCTTTCTCAAAACTGGTTCCATTACCTTAATTAAAAAGCATTTTACTGGGATTTCCATAAAAAAATGTATGTACTGAAAAAAGTAAAAAGCAAAGTTGCAATGACAGAGAAACTTTGCCATGAAGAAACAGATTACACCTAAATAGAATTGTGGTGGGTAAGGGGCGTTAGACCAATGACCATGTCCTTCTTTTTCTCAAAATATGAAAGCGAAATGCTTTTAATGAAAAAAATTTTTGATTTTTTTTTTTTAAATATGTATTAAAGTTTAATTGCTAGGATTATTAAAAACCGTGTTGTGACATTTCATAGAAAGACATTTCAGAGACAGAAAATTTCATAGAGATGCCATTTCATAGATTGGACATTTCATAGATAAGACATTTTATAGACAGAGAAGATTTTTCAAAGACAGAGGAGATTTTTTATCTTTGAAATGTCCTAACTATGATTTTGTTATCTATGAAATGTCTTTCTATGAAATGTCACAACGCCTTAAAAACAAATAAAGCATCTTGTTAAAATAAAGAAACAGAAAAATCATTTAACAAATTCCTGTTGTGACTCCAACATACGTTTTTATTATAATTTTAAAGGTAGTTATGAACAAGAACTAATTCTTCTTGAGAAAACTATATTAATGGTATGGCTGAACCTTTTTTAAACAATCCTTCTCCGGACAACCGTGCATGGTGATAAATAAAACAGCACTTCCAACAGCCTAAAACAAGTGATACAAGGACAACTAGTAAAAAACATCTTTTTGTTGCAACAACCTGTTTACAGTTGGTTTTTATTTGGAACAGTTTGCTATTTTAACGGACTTTCTTTCCAATTTGAATGATTTTGTTTAGGATTTATTTACTGTTTATTGTTAAGTAAGAGCAAAAATTCAATCTTTAAAATCCATTTTAAAATATAATTTTTAAAGTTTGTTAAAGTCAACCTGTGGCCAGCTGTAATCTGCACTGTTATAACAATTAAGGCTGCACAGCAGGTTTCCACATCCATCTGTCATCAGATGATCTGGCTTCTCATTTTTACAACCTTAAACATAGATTATTGTACAAAACAACAAATATAAAGTATAAATATCTAGTAATGAATTGGTGAATAAAAAAGCAGATGTAATGAAGATCACCCATCATCTCATTTGTCTCCTTGGAAGGGATTTATTTGGTGGACCGTCCCGATTTACCGTCTAGGTTGAATACATACTGTACACAACGTGCTTTATAGCGGCATTGGTCTCCTTGGAAGGGATTTATGTGGTGTACCGTCCCGATTTACCGTCTAGGCTGAATACATACTGTACACAACGTGCTTTATAGCGGCATTTGTCTCCTTGGAAGGGATTTATTTGGTGGACCGTCCCGATTTACCGTCTAGGCTGAATACATACTGTACACAACGTGCTTTATAGCGGCATTTGTCTCCTTGGAAGGGATTTATGTGGTGGACCGTCCCGATTTACCGTCTAGGCTGAATACATACTGTACACAACGTGCTTTATAGCGGCATAAAAGTCGGAATTGTACTTCACATGAACCAGAGTTTTCAGTAACATCTGATTATGCATAAAAAATTACGAAATTGGCAAAATAATTTATTTAAACTTTCAAAAAAATCTGAAATGGTTAAACATTTCAAAATTTTTCCTTTTATTAAAGTTTATTAAATCGTTACCATGACAGAAGATATTAAAGATTACAGACTGTTTCTTAATTTACAAGAAAAGCTTCCTACTTATTGTAAATATATTTAATTATCTCATTTTTAGTTTCGTTTGTCACACTCTGATTCTTCTCTATTAATCTTGTTTTCCATATGATAATGCACGCACTGCATAGCATATCATTCTGCATTCATAATTCATAATGAAAGACGAAATTAATCTTCTGTATAATAAAATAAGACATTCATATAAATGTTGCCTATAGCCGGTAAAACCGAATGGGCTGACATTTTTTGGGGACACTCATGGGTGGCCGGGGTGTGTTAATGGCTAAAAAAATCGACATTTTTCTAATTTAATCATTTTTTTAAAAATATTTATTTTCAAAAATATTTTTTTTTCTCGGGCAACGCCGGGCCCTTCTTCAGCTAGTATATCATAAAAGTCAAAAATTAAATAAAGTTTTATTAGATTTTATGAAGATTTAAGATGTTATGAAAGTTATATTACATTGCATTCCAAAAAATATTATACGATTTTATAATATTTTATTAGATTCTATCAAACAGATTCTATATATAAGATAATATAAGATTTTATCAAAACTTTATAAGAGATTATCAAAAGATAAGATTCTTTTCAGAATTAAACTAAAGGATTTCTTTTAACCGAATAATGCTGCTAGTGTTACCTGGAATATAAGCTGCAAAGTTCTTCATTATTTGAATTGGAAGTAAAAAGTCATTGGAAAGGCAGGACCGAACAACATAACTCCAAATGGGCCCTGAAATACCACTTGTGAAAAACAAGTCAAAATGATAAGGAAAGTGACCGCGAAATGGCTCAGTGTGGGGGGTGGGGAGATTATACATAAGGGATAAAGCATTTTCCTCAAAAAATTAAAAATTTGAGACAAAGTCAAATTTTCTGAACTTCTTTATATTGTTTAAACCGGATTTTGTAAACATTTGATATTTCAAACTTAACTTCATTTCATACGATATTGGGATGCAAATATATAAGGCTTAGACAATCAGAGTTGGTGACAAAGACTCAATTCCTTAGACTAATTCACTTTGGAACATTTAAAGGTGTCCACTTTGGATATTGAGTTCCAGCAGACATAATCAATGATACTCAAAGCAAAAGTTCTGAACAAATATTACATTACCTGGCAATGCCCCAGCCATTTTAACAGTGAGGTAAACAGACGTATTCAACTCAAGCTTATCCGGGGGATTAGAGAATATGCCTGAAATATTATATTGTAAACATTGTTCCTAAAATACTATTTTGTTAACATAGTTCCTCAAATATTATCTTGTAGACATATATCCTAAAATATGAGACTGTAAACAAAGTTTCTAAAATACTATATTGTAAACATAGTTCCTGAAATATTATATTGTAAACATATTTCCTAAAATATCAGACTGTAAACAAAGTTCCTGAAATATTATATTGTAAACCCATATCTGCACCCCTTATGCAAAATGGGGAGTTGTAAGCATTAAAGCCCCATTGAGAGGAATCTTCCACAGCAGTCTAGTCTTCACAGTTGGTCGAGTAAAAAAAGGTATTGTTGTGCATGGCTTGTATACCTATCAGGGGTTTAACTCCTTCTTCCACTGCACCATGCGGAAGATGAAGAATTGTTTTATTTTATTTTACATTTGACAGGCTCCTCCCCTGAAGGATAAGACGCAGCGCTCCCCAAAACTGTAAAGCCGGGACTACTATGAGAGAGGTCTAGTCTCCTCTGAGGGCGGTAAGCAACTGGATATGAATATTGAATATCTATTTTTATTTAAAGTATTGTTTTCTATACCTGGATATGAATATCTATTGTGATTTATTCTATAGTATTGTTATCTTTATACCTGGGTTGATGATATGAAGCCATTGTATCAATGTTTCCTCACGAGGTTTTGCTAAAGGGGTGAGAGAACCTTTCTTTGGCTGGATCAGTGTAGATACTCTAAAAAATAGAAATGACATAAGTTCACTTTTTCTATCCTATAAAGTTTAAATATTTAAAGTGAAATCAAATGGTTAACAGCATAATCAAATCTATTTCGCCAACTCGTACCGACACGACATGCTATATTTCTTGAGCAACTTTATGACTATCCCCGCTTTGGTGTATCTAATTCCCTTTCAGGGGTTAAATTTTGAAATGTTTACATGAAATACTGTTTGTAGTTTCGGTATTAAATTTCTTAAATTTAGTCTAAACTTAGGGTTTAGTATATCGTATCCAATGGAGCATGTGCCATTAACATAGAATTGCATACATTTAGTCTAAATTTAGGGTTTAGCATCGTATCCTATGGAGCATGTGCCATTAACATAGAATTGCATAAAGGAATTGAGTTTTAGCCACAAATTCTGATTTTCAAATAGCTATATCTTTGCAACCTGATGGTGTTAACCTTTGATATTTCAAACTATTATCATCTGATTTAAAATAATTCATATATATAAGGTCTCTGACATTGAAATGCAAAGATATAGGGATAAGAAAATCAGATTTTGCGAAAAAAGTCAATTCCTTTAGTCTAAACGTAGGGTTTAGTATCGTATCTTATGGAACATGTGCCAATAACATAGAAATGCATAAATTTAGTCTAAACTTAAAGTTTAGTATATCGTATCCTATGGAACATGTGCCAATAACATAGAAATGCATAAATTTAGTTTATTTATGAAGGATTTGTAGGTTTTGTAATTTATATCCAAAGGAGCTTTAACTAGTCATCTAACTAGTGATTAACTAGTTAAGGAGGTAGAACTAAAGAGTACAGTCACCTGTGTAATTTATATCCAAAGGAGCTTTAACTAGTCATCTATCTAGTGATTAACTAGTTAAGGAGGTAGAACTAAAGAGTACAGTCACCTGTGTAAAGTTTTAAGTGGACATCCGACAAGAACCAAGTTCCAGGCAAGTATCTGACATTTTGCATGAATAGATCTAAATATACATTTCTTCAAACCAGTTAAACTAGGATTTAAAAATGTCAATTGGTCTTTGTCAGAAACTCAAATTTATAATCAATATCTTTGCAACCTGATGGTATAAACCTTTGATATTTTAAACCAGATTATTTGATTAAACAGAATTCATAGGTTTATGACATTGGGTAAAGAGGTTAGCCAATTAGAGTTTTGGGCAAAGCCTTCATTTCTTTGCATTAGATGAACTTAATGTTCTAACTTGTTAAACCCTTTAAAAGGAGTTTATACGTTATATCAAGTAACCTTTAAATAGTATGTACGATTACCATAGGTAACCTTTAAACCTTTATCTGGACAAGCTCAACATTTCTTTATAGTTCCTATTTTTAAAGGGAGTGACCGGCTATGTAAGGTTGTTGAACTGAGTATGCAGTGTTGTGGACAAAGTCTATAGGATTCATTTGAGACATATAAAACTTTTTAAAGATATGTAAATCCTGAGTTTGGACGCAAAGTCGACGTTCAAAACCGTACTTTTGGGTGGATACGTTTAAACTCAGGATTTACAGATCTTTTAAAAGTTTTATATGTCTTAAATGATTCCTAAAGAATTGGTCCACAACACTGCATACTCAGTTCAACTACCTTACATAGCCGGTCTGTCCCTTTAATAGTGCATGAATTTTCCCTGTGAAAGCTTGAAATGCACAGAAATATGTTAAAGTAAAAATTCAGGAAATTTTCAGAATTAAACAAATTTTAAGACAAGGACGTATATTGTATATCTTTCTCATTGTTACTAAGATAAACGTTTAAAGATTACAGTTGTGAATCAGGCACGTCATTCTTTTCAGAGAGGGTCACTATATGTTTTGAATACAGTTACTTAATAAAACTTATAAAATATACATTTACTGTGCAATGTGCACCCTTGAAGTCGAAATTAATAAAAACTGCAGCCCAAAAGTTTTTCCTAAGATATTTACATCTTTAACACCACCAGGCTTAAAATTAGGGATTAGAAAATTGAAGTTTCAGGCGTGTGTTTACATAGTTTTTGTGAAATTTGTTTTTATTAATAAATGACAAGCTTACAAAATAGGTAAACGAACCTAGTTAAAGGGACTGTACGCGAAATTTGAAGTGACCCTTCATGCAAAGATGGTGGTACCCTTAAAAGATTTGTCGGCTCAAGTTTAAATTATAAATCCATGTTTTTGTTTTAGAAAACTGTTAATTTTGATTTGTGGTTTCTTTGAAAAAGTGATCTGCGCATATCTTGTGTTTCAAGGGTTTCAAGGGTTTCAAGGGTACCGTTGTGAATCGGGAATTGTCATCTTTGCATGCTCGGTCACTTGAAATTACACTTACAGCCCCTTTAAACTATCTCTTTTCCATTTATAGATGTCCATCTCAGCTTACCTGGATATTTTACATGATACAGTTGGATACAACACTTCATGCAGGTTTTCAACAGAAGAAAACAAAAGATCTATAATCATTTATCAAGTTTAAAATTTAACAACAAGAACTTTTGAAACTTTATTAACAAAAAATATAAAACTAGATACTTTTCAGGGAGTTATGTTAGGGAGTAAAAAGATATATTTACTATGAGCCAATTTTTCAATTTCACAATAGTATTCAACAAAGAAGACAATTTTTGGTTCGTTTCTTGCATTTTTCTGCTTTCAGAATTAACATTTTGCATAGTTTAAGGAAAGCAAATACTTGGCAAAAAATATTTGAAGTTTTGTAAAGAAAATAAGATTTTACCACAAAATTAAATTTTACTATTCTTATATCGTTAAAACCTGATGGTGTAAACCTTTGATATTTTATACATACTTAAATTATTTGATCTAACAGAATTCATAATTTAAAATATCTAAGATTTGCTGTATTTGTTTGCAAATATATGTGGATTATAAAATCAGAGTTTGTGGCAAAGACTAAATATATTTGTTTATTACCTGAAGTACAGAGCAGAATTGCAATAATATCCGCTCTGTACTGTGAAACCCGTTGTAGAGTTGGTTTCGCCTGACTATACCTTACAGCTGTAGATACAACAATAAACAAAAATATAAACAAAATTATAAACAAAAAATCTTGTTCTTATAAACCTAGGGATCTACAGAGCTATCAATCTTCTAGAGTGGGTCGATTTTGAAGTGTTTCACTTACCTAACCTTTGATCTTTACTAACTTTTCTGTAGCCCAAGATGTGTGCATTTTACTTGTGTCCAGATTTATTAAAGGAATAAGTTGGCAAAATACTGATATATTTTGGATCAGCGTCATTTCATTCGATTACATTACAACTTTTTAAATGTATGCGAGTAGACCAAACTTATCTTAAAATTATTCATTACCTCACAATCAATATTCAATATTCTTCTTAAAAACTGGGATTTTCTTTCTAGTAATTATAAATATTAATCACTAAAAACCTTTCAGAAAATAAATTAATCTAGTTATCTAGATTTTTACTTAGATTCAGTACTAAAAAGAACAGACATGTTTAAATCAATTATCAGAAAATCAAGTTAAAAAAATGAAAAAAATAAGGTAACCTCATAATCTCAAACATTACATTTGAGTATTATTTTACATTTTTAATCCAATTTTCTAATCCTTTAATCTGCTAACCAGATTTTAGAGACAATTCATATTTCACTATTTTACAAGATTAAATAATCAAAAATGAAAGGTTTAAATAATCAGAGACGGAATTTAATGAATTATAAAGAGGTCACTGAACTACCTTCCAGATACCATCGGTTCAAATCCCGAAACACTGATTCAAACTGATAGATTCATTAAGAATTGTATTTGAACCAGCAGTAGGTGTTATTCAATTCATTAAATTTGGTTCCAGGCACTAGGCAGGACTAGAGGTCAGACAATTGTAGCCTAGTTACAATTATATGGCAGTTTTCAAAAAGATTTTGTTAGAATTGCATCCTTCCTAGAATGGAGAGGCAGTCACTCAACACAGATCCAAATATTTTGATTCCGATTTTTGGAGATAGATAATTAAACACATCAGTTCTCAATCCCTGAACAAGTCTTATTATTCACACAATATCTAAACAGATTTTGAACCACGAAGACTCAGTTGAACCAATTCTCTTAAACTGCAAGAAAAAGCTTAATAGTCTATACATAATTCAACTAATTTCACTATTCGTCGAATTTGGTAATTGGAAATAGGGTTTTCATTTTTTTTCAGATCAGTTTGGCTAATTCAGGAAAGGCCTCACTGAACCTTTCCTGAAGCTGTTGAGAGCTTAAGAATGATAAACCATTAAAACGTGTAAGGCTATAAATACGGATCCAAATTGATCCGACACATACAAAACTAAAATAATTATAGTCTTAAGAGACTGTAAGCGTAATTTCAACTGACCCTCATGCAAAGATGACATTGCCCGATTCACAACGGTACCCTTAAAAGCTTTTACAGATCAAGTATGAACTATGTATTTTATTTTGAAAACTTATTATTTTCATTTGTGGGTTCTCTACTAAAGTGAAGTGCGCATTTCTACTAAAGATAACATATAGGAATTATTTTAATCAAAAACTTGTAAACCTAGAAAACGACAAGTTCTCTTACTTCATAGATCAGATTCAGGTTTTAAGGGTACCGTTGTAATCGGGCATTGTCATCCTTGTAAACCCGCTTACAGTCTCTTTAAGGGGGTTTGTTTACCTGCATATAGTACCACCAGTATTGAATACATTTTGAGGTTCTTTCTCCATCCATATAATGCCTACTCCCAGTCCAATCCTGAACACATAATATCCATATAATGCCTACTCCCAGTCCAATCCTGAACACATAATATCCATATACTTCTATACTTCTAGTTCAATACTGAACACATAATATCCATATACTGCTATACTCCCAGTCCAATCCTGAACACATAATATCCATATAATGCTTAATTCTAGTTGAATCCTGAACACATAATATCCATATAATGCCTACTCCCAGTTCAATCCTGAACACATAATATCCATATATATTGCCTACTCCCAGTCCAATCCTGAACACATAATATTTATTTATTTCCTTCTTCTAGTTCAATACTGAACATATAATATCTATATATTGCCTACTGAACATTTAATTTGTTACGACCAAATAGATTTTATTACAATAGATGGCATTAGAATTTGTACACTCTCAGTACAGCTGTATCATGACGTCACAAGTGTCAATTCAGTTTTTGTGTCCGACAAAAGTTAAATTTTAAGCGTTCTTTATTTTCTGTTGTACACTTTTTATTTATTCTTGGAAAACATGTCAGCTAATGTGAGATCATATTTGACATTGTGTATAATTGGTCTATTTCTCTGTTGCCACCTATTGTACTTTACAATCTATTTGGTTAAGACCATTTTTTTAGATTTGTAGCATATTTAAAAAATTAAAAGACAATTATACCATTTTTTCTTAAAGGGACGTTCGACATAATTTGAAGTTTTTAATTGATTCTTTATTTTAATTCGAATAAGCATCAGCAAGACATTGTCGTTTATTTGCTTCACCAAAGAAGAATTTTGTCAATTTCCGTTCTTGTCTTAGGTGCAAGAACATTTATACTCATACTTATAGAAACCCCGATAATATTTTGTCTTGACAGAGGTTTTGCCACAACCATGATATCTCTCAACCTGATGGTGTAAATAGGATCTAACAGTTTAAAATATCAAAGACGACATTGGGTCGGCAGCTAAGATAAATGTATTAAATAATTTGTGACAAGGACTCAATTCCTTTTAGATCAAAAAATTGTGAATCGGACATGGAACTCTGTATATACAGCTAATCATTTGAAATGAAGCCGACGATCCTTTTCAGCTAACTTTTTTTATAGTTATAAAAACTTTTTTTTTAAAGGATCCATGACTACTTTTTTGTAAATACCTGGCTCTCTGGGTCTTGTAGAACGACAGTAGCGACCAGACTGCTATGGTATTCAAGCACCTTATATATTGAATTTTAGCTAAATAAAACAATTAAGATTTCTGATATTTCTGCTGAATGGTATTTCTCTAAACTAGATAAACCAATTAAGATTTCTGATATTCCTGCTGAAAGGTATTTATCTAAGCTAGATAAAAAAATTAAGATTTCTGATATTTCTGCTGAAAGTTATGTCTCTAAGCCAGATAAAACAATTAAGATTTCTGATATTTCTGCTGAAAGGTATTTCTCTAAGCTAGCTAGATAAACAATTAAGATTTCTGATATTTCTGCTGAAAGGTATGTCACTAAGCTAGATAAACCAATTAAGATTTCTGATATTTCTGCTGAAAGGTATGTCTCTAAGCTAGATAAAACAATTAAGATTTCTGATATTTCTGCTGAAAGGTATTTCTCTAAGCTAGATAAACCAATTAAAATTCCTGATATTTCTGCTAAATGGTATTTCTCTAAGCTAGATAAACAATTAAGATTTCTGATATTTCTGCTGAAAGGTATGTCTCTAAGCTAGATAAACCAACTAAGATTTCTGATATTTCTACTGAAAGGTATGTCTCTTAGCTAGATAAACCAATTAAGATTTCTGATATTTCTGCTGAATGGTATTTCTCTAAACTAGATAAACCAATTAAGATTTCTGATATTTCTGGAATTGAGTACACACATCTTCTACTAAATATAACATTTAATGTACTATGCAAGAGTTATCATGCAAGTATTGAATTAATATATAACTACCGAGGTTTTCACAATGTATTAAAGGTTTACATCCATTTAAATATTTGATCCAATTTAAACAATATACAAACATTCTAGTAGTATTTTGACATTTCTCTGTGACGTCATTTACTCTATTTTCTATACGTGAAACACGTCATTCGCTCTTTTGATCGAGCCTACTCCTAGCCGCAGTGCCCTAGAATTTTCTACTATAGTAGCTGGGCATCTTGAACTTTTATAGCCTCAGCGCTCGGGCCCATATGTAGTCTGGATTCTGGAACGCCTGAGAATGTATAACCTAAACCCTAAATAACTTTTCATATTCTTTGAAAACTTTTTAAATCTGTTTTTTTATTCTATGCCTTCCAAAGAGCCAAAAAATGTTGATATCCAAGGATTGAAAGTGGGTCTAAATATATTATGGGGGGGGGGGGGATTTAGGGACACTCACACCGTAGGAATAGGGGTAAGACTTTTTTTTCAAAAAACGAGTAATCTCCTGTATGAACCAAGTTCAATAATGCGTAGATGATGCAGGAACCTAGTTAAACCAGGAAGAATATCTTAACTGTACTTAAAGAAGGGGTTGGAGAATATACCTTAGTCCCGCATATCATCTGGCGGGGTTAACATACACTTTATATTCGGCAATGTTTTTTTTTATCAATTGGAATAAAATATACAATAATAATAGTATCTTTTGTTGTGCTAGTTGTGCTAGTTATGCATTTAGGTACCTTCCCACCTACCAGACTTTTGTCGGTTATACTCCCTTTAAGATGTACTGCACTTACCTGTTGTGCGAAGGCATCAGTGAATTCAATCCATTTACTGTAAGTCTGACTGTTCAAATATTTATTTTCAATCAATGTTGAATGCCAAGTTGAGAAATATTTAACATTGTTTCAAAATTTTTGAATATTTTTAGATTGATGAATATTCCAGTTCCTGAAAGGCTGAGGTTTGGTGGGAACATCTATCTGTGCATTATAAACCCATAACAAATTTCTGAAATATTCTGAAATTAATTAATCAAATGAATTGAGATTTTGCCACAAACGCTGATTTTCTCATCCCTATAGCTTTGCAACCCAATGTCGTAGTGCTTAGAGATTTTTAACTGCGAATTCTGTTAGATCAAATAATTTGATATATCGAAGTACCAGGCCGTCTTTCAATATAAGGCAAAACGGGATAGTTCATCAAATGAATGATCCTATTCTAGTGAAATTTAGGCGGGTTGCAAAGATATAGATTAGAAAATTTAAGTTTGTGGCAAAGGCTCAATTATCTAATTCAATTTTAAGAAAGTTTTTTTTTCTGAATCTTCCTAGACAAGCTATTGACTTGTGTTCCCGATAAGGTCGTTTTTTTCCTAGTAATGTCGTTTTTTCCCTCTTCTTATTTTCGTGGATTTTCAAAATATTTTCCACACATTTTCTAGTACAATTAAGTAATATTTTTTATTTTAACAATTAATTAAACAAGCAAAACAAAATAATCTAACCTAGTAAGAGAAATTCCACCTAGTACAGCCATCATGTACTTCCCCTCTCCTAGTTGTATAACCTGAACATTTTATTTGGTTTCTTAACCCTTTAATTGCATGGTATCCCCCCCC